>NC_049198.1:41759463-41762293 GCF_009769625.2 Cygnus olor | reverse complement strand
GGTCCCTCTGTATAGCATCCTTTCCCTCCAGCATGTCAACTGCACCACACATCTTGATATCACCCAAAAACTTGTTGAGGTTACACCCTACCCCAATGTCTATGTCACTGACAAGGGTGTTAAACAACTCTGGTCTCAATACCTACCACAGAGGAACATCACTCGTCACTGGTCTCCACCTGGATATCAAGCCACAACCTGGATATCAAGACCACAACTCTTTGAGTGTAACCATCCAGACTATTCCTTACCCACTGAGTGGTTCATCTGTCAAATTCAAGTCTCTCCAATTTAGGGACAAAGATATCATGGGAGATAGTGTCAAATGCTTTCCACAAGTCTAGGCAGATGAAGTCACAGAATCACAGAATCACAGAAATGTAGGGGTTGGAAGGGACATCAAGAGATCAACAGGTCCAACCCCCCTGCCAAAGCAGGTTCCCTAGAGAAGGTTGCTCAGGTAGGAATACAGACAGGCCTTGAATATCTCCAGAGAAGGAGACTTCACGACCACCCTGGGCAGCCTGTTCCAGTGTTCTATTCCAGAAGAAGTTCTTTCGAATGTTGGCACAGAACTTCCTGTGCTCCATTTTTTGGCCATTGCCCCTTGTCATGTCCCCACAAACCGCTGAAAAGGGGTTGGCCAAATCCCACTGTCTCCCACACTTAAGACACTTGTAAACATTGATAAGATTCTCTCTCAGTCTTTTTTTCTCAAGGCTGAACAGACCCAGGTCTGTCAGTCTTTCCTCATAGGGAAGATGCTCCAGGCCCTGTATCATCTTTGTGGCTCTCTGCTGGACTCTTTCCAGGAGATCCCTGTCTTTTTTGTGCTGGGGAGCCCAGAACTGGACACAGTACTCCAGGTGACCAGGGCAGAGTTGAGGGGGAGGATCACCTGCCTTGACCTGCTGGACATGCTCCTTTCAATGCACACAAGGATCCCATTGGCCTTCTTGGCCACCAGGGCACACTGCTGGCTTATGGTCAACCTGTTGTCCACCAGGATCCCCAGGTCTTCCTCCTCAGAGCTCCTCTCCAGCAGGTCATCCCCCAGCCTGTACTTATACATGCAGTTGTTCCTTCCCAGGTGCAGGACTTGCTGTTGTTAAACTTCTTTTTTTTTTCCTGCCCAGTTCTCCAGCCTGTCCAAGTCAGTTGTTCTTTACCTGTCCACCAATGCTGTGGCCACTTTGTAGAAGACGACCAGGTCTGTCAGGCACAATCTGCCCTTAGTGAAGTTATGTTGGCTGTCACCAGACACCTCCTTGTTTTCCATGTGCCTTAGCATAGTTTCCTTGAAGATCTGCTCCAGGATCTTGCTGGGCACAGAGGTGAGACTGACTGGCCTGTAGTTCTCTGGCTCTTCCTTTTTTCTGTTTTTAAAACTGGGGGCCTATGTTTCCCCTCTTCCAGTCAGTGAGAGCTTCACTGGTCTGCAATAATTTCTCAAATATGATGGATAGTGGCTTAACAACTTAATCTACCAGTTCCCTCAGGACCCACAGATGCATCTCATCTTGCCCCATGGAAACTTCAGGTTCCTTAGACGGTCTCAAACCTGATCTTCCCCTACAGTGGGTGGTTCTTCATTCTCCCAGTCCCTGCCTTTGCCTTCTGGGACTTGGGCTATGTGGCTAGAGCACTTGCTGGTGAAGACTGAGGCAAAAAAGTCATTGAGTACCTCAGCCTTCTCCATAACCTGGGTAATCAGGTGTTTCTTTTCCTTCTGGTGAGGGCCCATAGTTTCCTCAGTCTTCCTTTTATCACTGATGCACCTACAAAAGCCTTTTTTATTCCCCTTGATGTCTCTGGCCAAAATGACATCCTTGGATTTGTAAATACTTACACATGACCTGTAGAATTTCTTCAGTAGTGTTTAATATGGCATTATACTGCAAACAATTATACAAAGTATGTACTCCATCATATCCTATTACTCCAATTCTTGGAATCATTTTGAAAAAAACATATATTTGCCTTATTAAAATAAGAGTAAGCATACTGAGCTGTGGTAATTCAGTGTGGTGAGAGAGGACAGGAAGCACAATGAAGTTTGTTTTCCTTTTTAAATATACAACATTGATTTAAAACACTAGGAACTTCTCTATGCAGCTATTGTTTTGGACAGATCTCTCTAGTCCATGGATGCCACTTCTTCTCCAATAAGTGAAGTCATAAGACTGGCAAATGCTGTCTCTGTGATGCATGTATTTAAGGGTACACACATAAGTGCATCCTTGCATAAATCACATCTGACAAACATCATTGCGTAGAGATAGCTCATATAATTCAAGGGCCTCAATGAAATGACAATAACAGCAAAGCAGATTCTTCTGGGTCATTATCTCCCATGTGGTTTTCAGCATTCTTCTCATGGCCACAGCTTCAACTCCAGCCTCTTTGTGACCACATTACTGCGACAGTAGTGCTCATCCTAGTGGTTCAGGGTGGAAATTAAATATGTTGCTCATATTGCTTTGTGGGTTTTTTATATGTTTGTTTGTTTATTTGCTTTGACTGTGATTGAAAATACTCAGTAACAGTTACAGAAATGTTAAGTTATTGTTTTACCTTTACTATTTTCCCAATAGGTCTAGTATTTTCCCAATAGGTCTAGTATTTTAAGATTAAGGAAAAATGAAATATTATAACAAATTATAAATGGCTTTTCATTATGTCCTCAAATAAAATATTCTTGTAGGGATTAAGAAATCTTGTTATTGGCAGATAACCTTTTTCCAAAATCATTAATGTAAATCCTTTGTAAAACACAAAAGTAAAATCATTTGAACAAATATTTTGATAAAATATATTGAACAAAATTGAG